>NW_024368707.1:2724259-2753618 GCF_014805655.1 Passer montanus | reverse complement strand
CGCGCTCCCGTTGGCCCGCGCCGCCGCCGGCCCCGCCCCGCCGCCGCTCTGCCATTGGTCTGCCGCCCCGGGAGGGCCCGGCCCCGCCCCCTCCGGGGTCATTTAAGTTTATGGAGCAAAATAAATAAATAAAGCGGGAAATAGAAATGCGTAGAAGGCGGGGGGGGCGTGGCCGGGGGGGAGCACAACCTAACCTGCTGCCTGGCCCGCGGCGGCCAATCGGAACCCGAGTGCCGGCACGACTGACACCTCCGCCCGGCCAGTCAGCGCTCCCGAGCGGCGGAGACGGCCCCCTAGCGTTCTAAAATCCGGCCAATGAGAGGCGCCGCCCGTTTGACCGACGTTTGCGTCTTCCAATAGAAGGGGCGCATAGCGGACCGGCTTCGCCTATCGAGAACTAGCCGTGAGTCGCGAGGAGGGGGGCGGGCTCAGACGGCGGCGGGAGGCGGGGCCCGCCTTGAGTGGCGGCCCTGGGAGCCAATGGGTGCGGGCCGGCGGGGCGGGGGGGCCGGGGGCCAATGAGGGGGCCCTGCGAGGCGGCGGCGGCCGCCTCTGAAAGTGCCGCGAGCCGGCGGCGCCCAGCGCGGGGCAGGGGAAGATGAGAGAGGTACCGGCGCTTCCGGGGTCAGCGCGCGGCCGGGGGCGGGGCCAGGGCGCGCTCCGCCCACCGGGGGCGGGGCGGGCGGGTGAGGGGCGGTGTGGGGGGGGCGAGGGGCTCCCGCGTCCCGGCGGGGAGAGAGAGCTCGTATTCCCGGCGGGAGCGGAGCCGACAGTCCTGGAGCGGGGACGGCTCGCGCCTCTTGCCTCCCGGAGTTTTTTCGGAAAAGTCCCGAAAAAGTTTGGGAGCCGGCGGGGCCACTCCCCTGAGGGTGCGCGCGGCCGGAGAGGGAGACTTGGCACAGACATTCCCCCCGCTTGTCCCCCCCCGCGCTGCTCCTCCTCCTCCTCCTCCAGCCGCGCCGCTGGGAAAAGTTGGCTGCGCTCGTTTGTGAGCGAGGGTCGGGGAGGGAAGAGATGCCCGAGAGCCATCTGGACACAGTCCCGTACAGTGTGCTCCGGGATGACCCCGCTCGAGCAGAGAGGTTGGGCCGGGTGTCCCAGTGTGGCCCTTCCAGCCTTGCCCAGCCTGTAATCCGTGGTTCCGAGGGGGCAGCTCGGGGTTCTCCCCGGGGAGGGCGGCAGTGCTGCTGCCCGGGATGCCCCCCGGGATGCGGGAGGAGCTGCTCGCCCTGCCGCACGCAGAGCTCGGCTGCTTGGGTTTGGGGGGTTTGGCTCGGTTTCGCTGCCGTCCCCGAGGGCTCCCGGGGCACAGCGGCTCTTGGCCGCTTTCCCTGCGGGGGCTCCGGCGGGGCGGTCCCGCCCGAGCGTCCCTCAGCGCTGCCGGAGCCAGCGGCCCCTCGTCCTGCCCCCTGCCCAGGGCACAGCGCCGTGTGCCCGGCTCTCCGTGTCCCTGTCAGCAGGGAGAGGGCTCGGCGTTTGGCAGGCGGAGCAGGAAAGAAAAATGGATTTGCAGGTTGAGGAGGAAACGCGCTGCCGCGCTGCCCGTCGTGCTCCCAGACTTCGCCTCCTTTTGTAGCCGAGCAAGTCGGTGCTTCTGAGGTTAAAAGCCCTCCTGTCAGCCTTGGAGCCCTCTGTGCTGAGTGGCAAATGGGAAATTGTGAGAAAGTAAGACTGACTGTCGAGTAAAGCAAATTAACGTGCAGAGCCTGAAGCTCGGCTCTCTGAGCGGAGTAATTCTTTTAGGAGCAAAAAGTATCTCCATAAAAGCTGTTATTGTCTACAGCTACTGGATCACAGTCCTGAAATCCGAGCGCCTTCCTGGGTCTTTTCTGAATGCCTGGGATGTGCTCTCATACAGAAATGATGTTTTTGGAATTTACGGGGCTGAGGTTGTAGAAATGCAGAACCATTTTGCATCTGTGAGTCTCGGGGTGCTTTGCAAGAAAGGGTAACTCAAGACAAAAATAAATCTGTGATAGGAAAGTACTGTATCCTTCTCTTACACACACAAAAACCCCTCAGAGGCAAGAGCTCTTTCAGCTGTTCGGAGGATGCAATGAGGACACAGTATTAGAGCTGACTGGGAGGATCCTTCCCTCCCCACTGGAAAATGTGGTCTTTGTGAAGTTGCAGTTTTCTGCAAGAAAGTTCCAGTTTTACTGGGAAAAAAAGTTACATTATTCTGACTGGAAAATTAAAGTGATGGTTCATGGCTACCTGCCTTGCAGACTTCTGTCAATTCTACTTTCTGCTTACAGGGAGAAAGCACAGTTAATAAAATCTTCCCCTTAGAGACTTCCACCTTTTTCCCCGCTTTTTTTTTTCCCATTTTCCTCCCATTTCCCCCCTTTGAAAGGAATTGCTTGGAATTTTTATTCTACAAAGGACATGAGGGGTTTACTTCTTACTCTGAAACAGAACTAAATATTTTTTCACAGCACAAAAATTCCAGTATTTGGCCAGCCTGATTCAAAACTTCTGGAAACTTGGGGCCAGATCTTTGGCTTGTACAAACTGGCTAGTTCCATTGTGTTTAGTCCACAGAGGATTTGGCCCTAGTTAATTAATGGTTCACCCGAGGTCATGCAGCGAGTTGATTTTTAAAGCTGGAAACTGAATCCAGAGCTGTTATTATTCAATCCTGTCATATATCTTGAAGTTTACTGCACAACATTATATTTTTCTTAGACAAGCTGGATTAATAAGAGGCAGAATCCACGAGGCTCTGATTGCAACTTTTCTTAAAAATCATGTTCTTAAAAAAAAATCTATTCAATCGTGATCTTACTAGAAAAGCGAGTAAATATGTTGTAATTAGTGCATAGGTGACACTGACTACCGAGGGAGAGAGAGGCCTGAAAAACTGCTTTTGTTATTTAAACCTTTCTTTCAAAGTACAAAAGCATTTGATTGGCACTTCACTGATTTAATAGTCCATTTGTAATGCAGGAAGAACATTACAGAAAATTTTAGCATTATTTTAAATCTCATCATTTAATCTGTAGGTGTTTTTAAAAAATCCTCATTTCTAGGAGAAGAAAACTTTCTGATAGCATGTAGAATCTGTGACTAGTCAGTTGTTAAAGATATGAATGCCTTGTGTCTTCCAAAATGAAATGGTTTATGAGTCTTAAACTGTATCCTGTTTGTTGTGGTAGCACAAAAGTAAAATACAAGTAAAATCCTTCTGGCTGAGGATTTAATGTTTGGTCTTACTATGATGTAACATTAGGAATGCAACCTAAGCCCTCTGGTTTAAAATCAGGGTTGCCAGCATTCATATTAAAGTGAGGAACAGTTCAGATCCAGTGCAGCAGCAGTACCAGATGTATGAGATACCAGCTAGCCCATTCGATCGTCTGAGTTTACAGAGGCGGTCTTTCACCTGTACTTGCATAAAGATGCATTGTGAAGGTCGATTTTTTTTTTTTCCTGTTTTACACGGGAGGAAGATACAAAGGCCAGAAATCCAAACAGGCTGGCTGCACACACCCCTTTCCCCCGATGTTGCTGATTTTTCACCAGAAAATAAGATTTCATAAAGTTCATAAAAGCTTGTTTCTGCCTTCCAAATGTTTGAGGAGTAACTTCGTTGCAAAAATTTTATATGCTAGAAAGACTTTGAATTAAACAGCACTGAAATGACTTCCCAATGTCAAAAAGCAGTCAGTGACAGAGTTTGAACAGACCTTCTGCCTCCCAGGCCACAGCTGCACCTATTGGCTTCATTGTCCCATCCCTCCTACGCACATGCATGCCTGGCATTGTTTTGGAAATACAGCAGAAACTTGATAATTCAAACTGATGACTCGGAGAGCCACTTGTGGAATTAATTTATTGGGTAAATTAATGACTAGATATGCAGGCAGATTAAAAAAAAAAAAAGATTGTGTGTCATAGTATATGGTTTGTTACTTCAGTGTGATTTATTTGTCCCTGAATGGAGTATCCTGGAAAATATTTTATTAGAAATTTTGTAAGTAAAGTCTTAAATCTCAGCATGGTTCTGTTCTTGTTATGTAAATCTGTGAGGGAAATTGGGTTTTCAGCTCTTCAATGACGAGTTATAATTTGGGATTAGAAATTAATCCATAGCACCTATTTTGTGGCACAGGATTTATAGCATGCCTCAGAGGTTAAACCATAGCCTTAGTATACTGATCTCTGCTGTAGGCTTATTTGATTTCGGCAGGGCTGCCTGCCTAAGACAAATAGGATTTGATCCTTGCTGGGTAACCTTGGTCAAATTCCAGGCAGCCCTCAAGACTTACTATTTCCATCTTGGTATTAGAAAATAAGTGTGTTCTTTCTGTTTGTTTTTCACAGGGCCTCAGTATTGTTCAGTATAGTTTGTCATATGAGGCTGTAAATCCCTTCAAGCGAGGTGGAATTTTAGATTTGCAAACTGTTCCCAAATGATTGCATGTGTATCATGAAGGAGAAGGCAGTCCTCTAGCCAAGAATGGACAGAATTTACCGAGTTTAGCTCATTAAGATTCCAGAGTGACTGCAGATATTAATGTAGAAGATGCTATGGGGAAAAATAATTATTTTTAATTTGCTCAAAGTACCAAATTAATGTTAAGTAAGCAGAATTCATCTGTAATTGCCCAAGAAATCTTACCAGCAGTTTAGGCTCTCTGAAGAGGTATTGCAGAGAGTGTGCACAAATCATTACATTATTGATAAACAAACAAAAAAAAATACAGTGTCTCAAATTGGCAACTATTAGTAAACATTACTTGTTTACCCTTACATAGGCATGCCAACCCTTGATCTTGGGTATCAGAGCAACCCAAGCAAGTCAAAATTCAGTTCTTTAATTTTCATGAGCAGTAATTTAATTTTCATTCATTGAGCATCTGAAATAGTAGAAAATAGTTGCCATTGACTACTTTTCACAACCAGAGGTGATTTGGAAGGTCTGTGTTGCATTGGGAAGTCCCATGTTAGTGGCTTGAGAAGTGTGAGCAGGAAATAAAAGGATTTTGGTGTGTAGATAATTTTGTGCTTACTGATATAAATGGATCTCAGATTATACTCTTATTTTCCCATATATTAATGAAGGATGCCTCAAGGAATACCAGAATAACACATTTTGTTATCAAATTTCCTTATGAGAGAAAGTTCTGATTTTGACTCTTCTTTTAGCTTATTCAAAGAAATAATTATTCCTTCATCGTTTCCTGTTTTTAAAATCCAATATGGGGTCCAAGCTAGTTATTGCTTCTTATATTTTCTTGAAAGCATATTGAAGACTGAGTACTTGTTTACTGGTCTGGGTTCCTGGCTTAAGACTTGGGCCTCATGAAGTTCTCTGCCATGAATAGCATATTTGACTTTAGGGGAAAATTGCTTACTCTTTGTTTCCTATCTGTGCAACAGGAATAATACCATGTGCTTGTCATCACAAATATTTGCAAAGGTATGTACGTGGAGAATTCCAAAATACAGCCATCAGGGTTATAAATAATATCTAAAGTAATAATTTCAGATGGTAGGTGCCAATTTTTCCATTGGCTGTTTGGTTTGACAATAAATGCCAGTGTCAGTAGTTTTATAAACTTTAGTGTAGTTATTCTGGGTTTACATTAGAAAACAGAAGGTGGCTTAGACATGAATTTCCTCTTTGAAATAACTGAAGTGACATCAGTGGAATTATACAGGAATGATTTTGGCATTGATACTGCTGAAAGACATAGTGCTCTCTGAATGCTTTGGCCTCATACAAAGTGATCTGTATTATTAGTACAGTTCAAAGCTTCTTTGGAATTGTAGTCTCCTCTTTACCATTTTAAGTTTTCAAGCACTGTTTCTGGAAGAACTTCCAGGATTCATAAATGTGTGCCTCCCACCCAATAGTAATTGTGCACACAAATTGCCTAACTTCCCATATGACTTTTGGTATATCTGTTTGACTAAAGCTTAAGAAAATTGAAGTTTTAAAGCATTTTTGTAGCAAACTCCAGTCAGACATCTAGGCTGCTTTTCTTATACATAACACTTTCTATTTCGAGACACTGTAAATATTGGCCTTCAGAATAGCTTTGTGCAGTGTTTACCCACATCACTTTATGGAAGATGAAGAAAGCAGAAAATACCCACTGTTTCCAAAACTGGTGATAATTTTTAACTGCTTGTATTTTTGTATGCATCTTTTGGGACCCTGAGGCTTTATTTCCACCACCACTGGTTCTGTACACTTCCCTCTCCCACCGGTGCTGGTTGTAAGTTGCAGTCATTAAGCATAAGTACCTCAAGGTAGATATTAAACACTGTCAAGACTCGTGTAGAAGTTACAGCTTTTAGGTGCAGCAAAAACAGGGCAAAGTTCCGAGAAACAGGTTGGAAGTGCCTGAAGTTTGGGCCTCTAGAAAACCTGTCATTCTTCTCTATTTTTAAATGTACCAGAATGAAATTAGGGATTGAAATGCCAGGTGCTGCTGTTCTTCTGTTAAAAGCAGCAATATCTGTTTGGTTTAGCAGTTTTCTGTTTCATAACTGTAAAGTAAATAAATAAAATCTTTGTGCTGTTTAGGTGGAGTTTCAATGTGGGTTCCAGATTGTCTCCAAAACAATTTGTAGGACTTCTCCCCCATTGTAGTGTATGAATAACACCCACTGAACTCAATGTGAGGGTTTTTTATCGTGTGGCTGAAAAGAAGAGTCCCTATTTATAGCATTCAAACGTTGGCAGGTGCAAGACTGGTGAGAAATGTTAGTCTCACACATACAAACTAGTTGTTTAGGAGAGACTTCTATGTGGTGGGAGCTGCTCCTCGCTGGGCCGCTAGAATCAACAGCGTTGCTCAGTGGCTGTCTTCTTGTTGAGATCAATCAGCTTGCATTTCCAGGAGGGTGTGTAACGAAGAAGGGCCTGATGGTGCTGATTGCAGTAATATACTTAGCTATGGCAGCCTTAGCTATTATTTATAGAAGTGCTAATTATATCAATAGAAATAGCAATATTAATACTGTTAAGTGTCAGAATCCACGCTTGACAGCATGAACTAAACACAGCTACTGTGAAACAAAGCAGCCAGCTTGTCTCCCTTGTCAAACCACCAATATGCATTTCAGGAAGAGTACACACCCACCTTAATTGCTTGGGGTCTCACCATTTTTGCTCATCTTGTTATATCAGTATCATTTCAAGCTGAAAACTCACAAGACCGGCTGTTCCCATGAAGTGTAGACTGTATTCAAAGTCAGTCTGGAAAATTCAAACTGTGACTAAAAGTGTTATAGTGGATTCCAGTTTAAAGCTGTCATCCTACAATGCTGGAGTCTGCAAGTGTCTTGAAGTTCAGAATCTGACCCAAACTTTTTTTTTTTTTTTTTAGTCTGTATCCTACCACTTCTTGTTTACAACATAGTTGGTGAGGGCTCACGTAGATTTCAGTACCCACAGTTACCTTCAGACTACGTTACAGCCAGCCTTAATTGGCATCTTTTAAAGGGCAGAAATCATATTACCAAAAAATAAACAAAACTAAAAGAAAACAAGAGCATATTGAGACTTATTGTCTGGCTGCTTTTTTAACATTTAAAATATGCTTGATTTCCTGTCACAGCTCTTGTTACATCTGCCTACCTCTTGTGACAGTGTTTTAGACCGACTTCCCACAGGAGCTTACAAATCAAGCAGGTTAATGTCTTCATTAAAACTGAATAACAGTTTACTTTGGGAAAAAAACATATTAAATATTTCAGGATATTGAACACCAAACTACTATTAAGCTTTAACTAATGCATTTACTTTGCTAACACTTGCTCTCCGATGGGACGTGTAGCTCAAGTTAATGTCACTCGAAGTGATGTTTAAGACTTCATGAGAAAGTGTTTCCAACCCCTTCTAGATGATTTTACTCTAATTCTATCACTCTGTACTTGAGAAAAAGTTTTAAATAAGTTATTTCAGCAACTTGCCATCCTTATTTTGGAAGTGTACTGGGTATAAATATCTCCTTTAGAGTTTTAAATAATCCTTTCTATGTCCTAGATACATGTGGTGCATTGTGTAAAGAGAGTGACAGGCTGTTGGCCTCTGGACATATAAAGAATGTCCTTAGCATGCTTTGCCTTTGGGAGTAAAATGCAAGGATTGTTGCAAACAGAAAAGGTTTGGGTTTTGTCACCCATGACTGCAGTCTACCTTAAGGCATGACTGATTTAGTGGATCAGGGGGATAGAAATGGAAGCACATGGCCAGTAGGTCAAGGTTTCTCAGCTGGCAAGTGGAGATATTCTGTGTGGGCTACTCTTACTGCAGAACTGTGGACTTGTGTTGTTCTCTCTCTCTGTAGAATCCATTTGCAGTGATGCCATGTAGGACACAGGGGCATCCCATCAGTAATAGGAATGGGGTTTGTTTGGGTTTCTTTTGTTCATGTTGCACTGCAAATTCTGTTGGTGTAATTTGCTTCATCAGCTCTTTTGTTTTTGTTGGGATTTTTTTTTGACCTCTTCATTTGGCAGTCCTACAGTTTACTTATCTATTATCAGAGCTATGTCAGACAGTGATGCGTCATTCTTTCTGGATCCAACTGCAGCAGCATCCCAGTACATGATGCAATCAAACTACATTCCTCCACTGGCGGATTTAGACCAATCCTTTTGCAGTTTGTTAATGTATCCAAATCAAAGCCACTTTCAGTTCTAGGCTGTAAGAATACTGATACTTTGTTGTAACCCTTCCCATCGTTGGTCTGTAATAATCCTGGAGCTCTTCTGACATCCATTTAAACTCTGTGAACAGGTGATCTGTGAGTAAATCTCCCTGAGGAGTTACAAACTTTCTTAAATTATTTACATCTACTGTAGGAATTCTGTCTTGCATTGCATACTGGTTTGATTGCATAGATGATACAATATGATGCAGAAAGAAATGGAGAATGTGCCTAGAACACAAAGATATGCCTTATACTCATGAATATATTACATAAAAAATAATTCCTACTGTAATGCTGCTGGCTTTTGCTGTGTTAACTTCAGGGAAAAAAATTGTTCACAAAAACTTAGGATCTTGGTTATAGCCAGAAAGAAATTGTTGAGAAAGATGAATGGTTTAGAGAATAACTTATGCAATAGGTTGAAAATAAAAAGCCTGGTTTAACTACTAGTGGGTATCTGAAAGATGTCATTGCTCAGTGGTGATGTCCTGGAATATAATGAGCACTAACTCATCTCATTTGGCAAACATGGTCATTTCTGGAAGGACAGGAGATAATTAATGAGTGCACATGGAATATGAATTGTTTTTGTTTTAATTTTTTATTTTAACTCATGGTCACAATGCATTTAAGTTCAGTAGAGTAGGAAAAAAATAATAGTTTTAGTAGCATAATTCTGTAGGGCACTCCATTTTTTGAGTAAACAAATACAGATCACTATTTTCTTGAATTTACTGGTCATGCACATTTATTCAGTATATTGCCATTCAGACTTTTTAAGTAGTTCCACATGTCACATTTTTGGGAATTTTACATTTGTGGCTTAAAAAACAAGAATTGTTGTGCCTAATCCTGTCGTGCAAGATATATAAGACAGACCTGGTTTTGTTACCACGGTGGCTGAGTACTTGTACTCTTGTGGTGCAAATACATACTCAGGTTCACGATTTGCTTTCTGAAAGGCCTCATGGACATTTGTTAAGGCTTTGCATTTTGTTCCAGTAAAATGTAACATTTTGGTCAAAGAGTGTCAACTTAAATGGAACAGAATTACCAAAAAACCAAGGACTGAAATTAAAAGGGTTAATAACTCCCCTTTTTCAATGATGGCTCATCTTGGTGCCACTGGGAGACATTCACCCTCACATTCACTGGGAGAAATTCACACAGCCTTCCTGTCCCACTCGAGTTCTGTGGGTGCCATTCACTTGGGCTGATAATGTGGTGCTTTTTACCTGAGCAGCAGTGCTCCTGGACAGCATGATAACCTGGACCTGATCTGATAAGCATGCTAACTCCAGATTCCCAATTAGTATCGATGTTATTTGCATGTGTACATTCTAACAGGAGCTGGGGAGTCCCAGATACCAGTGCCCCATCCACTGCTGCTGGGTATTTTACATGCTGTAAAAGCAGTGCTGGCTCAGGAAGCTTTTAGTTAAAAAGGCAAGTCAGGAGAGAGGTGAGGGGAACAAAATGTTAGAATTTCCACTGTTGTGGTTGCAGACCAAGGCACAGGGAAAAATTGGTTGATTTTATTGGGATAATCCAGAGAAAGGAAGTAGAGGTTTTCAGAGGCAACTAACTCCCACTAAAGCAAGTATGAGAGTGATGTGCCAACCTGCCATTTGTGCCTTTGAAAATGTCCCCAGGGAGTCTATTGTAGAGCCAAGCATTGAACTCTGATCTTCAGCCCCCCACCAGACAATCGTTCCTTTCTGCTTTAAGTGTTTTTAATTGAAAAATACCATCTGAACAGTGTCTGTAAAAAATTACTTTTCCTCAGAACCTCCAAAAGAAAAGCAAAATGATGTGCTGCAGCAATAAATTAGCCAGGGATCAAAATAAAAACCACAGTCTTGTTATGAAAACCAGAACTGGTGGGTAAATACTGTGAATTTATGACACCACTGGAAAAATAAATCCACTCTGGTAAATGTTAATACTTTTAGAACTAAAGATTTTTGGTTTAATTATTAAACTATTCAAAACTCTTCTAAGCAGACTTTACATGCAAAAGCTACAGAATGTTTGAAAAAACATACAGAAGTTCACCCCTTGCTTTTCTGCAGGCACTATTTATATCTATGTCGGTGTTTGTTTCAGAGAAGAGAATAAAAGTCCACATGACGCTATCTTACTCTCCCCAAATAGCAGTAACACTCTTCCTTTTATATAGGGTTGCACCTATATTCACTCACACGTTCTCATCACTTTGTTAGGAGGTAGACTCTTTTCCCATTTTGCAGGTTGAGAAACCCTGGCAGAACTCAAGGTTACAGAAATCCAGAGAAATCGTGAGAGTCAGATTACACTGCTGGAGTGACCCATGTTCAGGCCACTCCAACACGTCCCCTAATAATATTTTACAAGCCTGAGCCATCTGTGTATGATGAGATCAGAAGTAAGGAAGTCTGTAGTTGCCAAGAGAATTTTAGCAAGCAGAATTGTACAACTACAAAGAAATCCTACAGCATCAACAAAGCAAGCTCAGAGAAATATTCACACTTAGCTGTTTTTGACTCTTTTAATTGGAGAGTGTTCTTGTTAAATTTTAAGGTGTGTGTTGCACACCTAATTACTGATAATATTGTGAGCTTTGCATAAATTATTAGTAGTCTCCAAAATGGGTAATTCCATATTTTGCAAAAGCGAGAAGACACTACTGCTGCATCTCCCAGTGCACATGGAGGGGTAGTCAACCCCTACATCTTGGTAGCATCCCAGTGGTTTGGCTTCCTTCCCCTCACAAACACACACACAAACACATAAGCTCAGAAGTGCCCCAAACAAGAGACCCCCCCAAGAATTCCCTGCCTACTTATGATCCATGAACTTCTTGCTATGTGTGCACTTCACATCAGTGAGATCGGGTATTAATTATGTCTTCCTTCTTTTACTTTGTGTAAGACGAACTTCACAAAAACAAATAAATACAAAGTACAGGCCTTTCAAATGCTCTCAGCATCAGTTTCACTCTTCTCCCTTTGAACACAACTGGGACTTGACTTGACTGGAGGTGGAATTAAGCCCACATTGAGCATTTTCAACACTTGCAGTCATAGAAGAATTTATAATCCTACAAAAGGGAATCTGAAGCTCATCAAAGGATATGCATCTTTAGCGCTCAAGAATGGTTCTGATTCTGGAACAGAAAGTCCCTTGAGCTGCTTTCTTGGTCACTATGGGTTAAGTTCAACTAGGCTTTCTCCCAGTTTGTTTTATTAGAAAATGGTATTTATTTGACTGTGGTATGCTACCTAAAATTGTTATAATTTGTTTCTGTATTTCCATAAACATTTCTGTGTTTGTTTTGGAAGAGTGGTTGCTTAAGAAAAAAAAAAAAAGCCAAGAAAGTAAGCTTAAAAATATATTGCTTGACTCCCATATCAAATTTTCTCTTGAAATCAGTGTATATAATTTTCCTATAGCAGCAATCTAAACAAAAGAAAAGAGAGGGAAGAGAGGCATTAGAATCTATTTTCAGGATGGCATATCAGACCACACGCACTTATGGGGTAGAATAGATTTATTATTTTGGGCAGTACAGTGGAACTTATGAGAAGCTTTCTTTTTTTATACAAAGTTAGTTCAGAGTAGATTAAAGTTTATTTCAAACTCAGCATATTTGACCTCAAGCATCATAAGAGTCATGTAGAATTGGCTCATGCTATTAAATTCCTACAGCGAACTCCATAATAATGATTAATTTCTTTCATAAACTCTCTTCATAATTAATACAGGTTTCATTGTGGGCACTGCTATTCTCATATTGATTATCTCTACAATTTAGATTGGACTCGTAAAATGATGTCTTTGTTTACTCTGATGGCCAGACATTTATTTTACTTGGATAACTCTCATCATTTGCAAACTGGACTGGAGATATTGCTATCATAGAAATTACAAATATTTCAGACCTAATCCATGCAAGAGCAAGGATAATTCTTTGGCACCTGAGATTAATAATACTTTGGTGTTTTCTGATGCTTCTCATCTGAGAATCTGAGTTCTTTATGAGCAATTAATTAAGCTTTAAGATACCCTTCTGAAATAGGAAAGCATTAGTGGACTCCTGCACTGGATAAACTCATAGTTAGAGATGTTGACTGACTTAGTTCAAGTCAGCTGTCCAGTTATCTACCTTCAAGATAGATATAACCCATATTTGCTGATTACCTATCTTACCTTTCAGTTCTGACTTTTTCTCACCTGGCATGACAATTTTCGATGTGGCAGAGTTCCCTTTGGCAAAATCTGCATTTTAAAAAATAGTAGTAGCTGGATATGCTTTAGCTGCTGGAACAAGTGTAGACCTTACTTGTTGCTTGTTTCTTTTAAAAAATAATTTGATTTCATTTCTAAGAGTCTTTTCTAAACTACAGTAAAATCACTAGACTTATAAGACTCTAATAATCCCTTGTAAAAAAAACCCTCAAAACATGACTTTCACATTTCAGACTTCAGAAGAAGCAGCTTTAATTGGAAAAGCATAAGATAGCAAATGATGGTATGGAGAAGGTAAAGAGCCACAAACCAGATTTTGTATCATTACCCTGTGCACTCCATGCAATGTTGTGCAACAGGTGAGCCTTTGTGTATGTTAATAATGTAAATCCACTTCATTGTAATATTAGAGGAAAACTTCTAACATAACTGAGAGATCTCAAGGTTGGAGGCAGTACACTTTGTTCAGTTCTGTTGCCCAGACCCTGAAGGGTCCCAAGCCCCATGGGAGCTGCTGAGTGCTTTTTGTTTTGTTAACTTCAGAGGGTGCTGGGGGGAAGTTGCAGTGACTGGCAGAAGTTAATCTTTGGAAAGCCTTGGAGACAAACAGGAATTCCATTTTTTGAGTTGAATTCAGCCATCCTGCTGTTGCCAAACCTACAAGCAGAAGGAAATGTGGATGTAAAAAGCAGCACGTATATACATATTAATGCTTCCAGTACAACATCCCCCATGCCTGAGGACAGTAAGTGCAACTGAGGACATGGTGAGGTTTACAAGAGTACCTCACATGTTGAGATGCTTTATAGTCCCCCCTGTGAATAGCCTAGCGAAAACCATATGTGAAATATAAATATACTGGGACTTAAAAATGGAGTTGCATTCCAGCCTTTTAAGTTAATTTTGTAACATGCAGCATCTGAGGGCTTAATGTGTGTTGTATCCAATGCTAGCTGAATACTGCAGGGCTTAATAAATGCAGTGTGTACTGGAGACACCATAGGGTCTGATGGAAGACGTGAAAGGAGGAGGAGAAGATGGTGGAAATAGCACATTTTAACGAAAGAACAAATCCGGTTCAAACCAACTGCGTTCTTGCTTCCTTCAGTCCGAAGGCAACAATGAACTCCCGTTGTCATGCTGAGTCAGTTGGCAGTGACTCACTTTATCAGTCTCAAAATTGTCCAGCATTTCATCAGAACTGGATTACACAATGGGTTTTTCCTTTTCCCCCTTATTTTTTCCCAATACACTTTTAGTATTAATAGACCCATAAATCATCTGATGTTAACATGTTTCCTCATTAACTTCTACTTTTTTAATTATAAGATTGATAATCATACAACTTCCCAAAGAGGGAAGTACAGTAATCCCAACCTGACTTGAAATTCTCAAGGAAAAACTTCCGTAGTTATGTGATTCTCTCAGTTAAAAATAAGTTAAAGCCTTTTGTTACTTTCCACAGGATATTGGCATAGCTAACATATGCTCACAATTGTTCAGCTGAGGTATGCGTTCTCTGTTGGGTGTGGAGAGAAAAGTTGTATGTGGAAACAGCAGCCAATGTATCAAAGTTGAATTTTTCTCTCCAGCATGACTTTTTTGGGTTCTTTTCTGCCACAGCCTATTGGAGGAAACACTCAAATGCAGTATATTATCCACTGAAACAGCACACACAAATGATGTGGTATATTTTTTGGGCGTATTTATCCCTTGAACACAAAAAGACACGTTACCTAAAATGCAAAGTGTGCGATTCTGTACTTAAAAACAAGAACATCTTCACAGTCTCTGTAGTTTGTGAAAAAATTTAGGTCTATGAGGCTTTATATCTAACTCTGCATATTGGTGCGCTTCACTAGATTCTTTGATTTTAGCACCTATGCTGTTACACAGTTTCAATGAAGGCGATATGAATAAACTAAAAATGTGTAAAAAGTGATGCTGAGTTGGCTGGACAGCAATGCATCTGTTCTAAAATCCAGCATTTCTAAGTTCAGCCATCTTGTTTGCCCTAATTTAACATCTGTATTTTCCACCTGCATGATAAAATTAATTGTGTTCAATCAAATAAATTTTTTAATCACATATTCAGGACAAAATATATATCTTCAGTTTTTAATCTTACAATGCTGGAGATAGCTGGAATATGTTCAATGATGTCTTATCCTGGGTTTAATCCCATCCGTCTGTGTTTCAAATCCATCCTGGTGGCTATGAAATGGAAGGCTTCCAAGAGTCTTTGAATAATTTTTTAATTTTGTTCTTCAGTGGTTCTAGTTCTTTGTTGTTAATTAGATCAAACCACATTTCCACTGAGGCTGTAATGGTAGTGTCATCAGCCTGTAATCTGTCAAGTCCCTCTGAAACCTCCTTCAACTGCTTTTGTAAATTTAGTACCTCTCTGTAAAGTTCCTTGCAGAGAAAAATGTGTGCTATTTTTTGATCAAAGTCCTTCTTGTTCTCAGTGCAAATTTCAAGACACTTGTTGATGCAAATGCAGAATCACGTGTTCCTGAGAGGAACACTGAGTGTCTCTGGGAACTAGGGGCACTTTTTCACTCAGGTTACCCTTTTCCACTGGGGTTATCCAGCCTGCTGGTAATAGCAGATTTGTCTTTAGGCTCTATAGTACAGGTTTGGAAGAATTTGGCCATTACTTTTTCACTTAGTGTGGCTGAAATACAGCACTGAGCAGCCATATATCAGAAGCAGAAGAAATAGTTTTAAACATTCTTGTTTCAATTTTTTTTTCTGTCTAACCAAATAGTAAAGACGGCTTTCTCATGCATTTCTCGTTGCTGCATGATATCTTTGGTAGCACTGCACCAATATCTGTGGTTTTCATTTTTTAATGGCAGCATACAAAGACATACATTTCATTGTCTGTAAATTTGTGGTCATTAGGAGATCACTTGTCATGTTCAGATAGCCAACCTGCACTAATGTCACTGTTCAATGCTGCTGCTACTTCTTTTATTATCCTCTTGTTTCTTCTTTTGGAGATTTTTGTAGTGGACAGCTGAATTTACAAGTCTCTAAAATAAATGTTTCAATCATTGCTATCAGTTGCTCCTTTTGTGTTCCACTGAAGGCAACATCATTAAGACAAAATAAGGTTGCATCTGTCTTGTTAAGCAGAGATTTTTCTTTACAGCATAATCAGCTGGTAAGCTTCTTTCTGGGTCTTCAAGACACAAAGGTGTCTAATGTTTAAGAGCATCTAGGAGATTTGGAACACATTTAAATCATCATTGCAGCTACGTTTAATAATGATAATGACAGCATTAAAACATCTCATTTATAGGATCATGAAACTCATCAGAGTCCTGCTTCAGTAGTTTCACTTAAAAGAACATCTCATCTTGAAGAGTCTACAAAAATGAATTATCTGCATTTTTTGAGATGGATATGAAGTCATCCTAACTTCTTGAACAATTTTGACAATACCCAGACTATACTGTTAAAGAATTATCTTTGATTTTGTCACTTTGGTACATGCATACACTTGTTGCTTTCTCCAACTTCTCTTGAAGTCAGATAAATGAATTTTTTTACTTGTCTTAACCATTAAGTTCCAGTTTGTAATATTGGTATCTTTAATATTAACCGTAGGGCAAGAAGCCTGCAGTCTGGATTTAACAGGTAGGATTGAAAAGCTAGGCGAGAGTGCTGGCTTTTGTTAGACTTGTTATAGAATACTCAGATTACTTAATAGACATTTTTAGATACTAGAAGTATTGTATGTTCATGTTCAAAACTTGGTTTATTACTCTTTTTTTAGCATAGTTTGAAAAATTATTCCATTGACTAGCAGCATCTCATCAGGCGCTGAAAGTGTTATTCCCCATGTAAGTAGGAAGGCAAGAGTTTATGTTTTTTGCTGTCTTTTAAGAGGGACAGGACTGCTTTACTTGTGTCACTTTCCTGTTGAGTCTTAGAATGTTTAAATTTCTCATTTGCAGATAGAAAATAGAGCCTGATTTTTTGCGCATCACTTCTTCCTATTCTTTGTTATTTTCATGTAAACATTTCTAAGTGTCAGATCCTGAATAGTCAGCACTGGATTGTTTCTGTATCTGACATTGTAAATATAGGTAACATGACTCATTGACTCTTTGCCAAACTATATATAAGCAACCACTGCAGCAAAATGTTGTAACATCTTCCCTGGGTCTATTGTGAGGGGCTAGCAGGCCATTTCTGCTTTTGAAAAACCTCTAGCTATGTCTTTCAGGGCTTTGTCTTACCAGTTACATCTGTGTGAGTTTTGATTTGGTGTTTACATGGGAGAGCATGGGGAGCACCCCTCTAAAAGCCTGTGCAACTCAGATGCTTTCAGTTGCCGAAAAAAGAAAAATATGCTAATTTACCAGTACCATACAGTTTGTTCTGCTTTTGTGCATATTTATCATATTTAGTGGTTCTCAATAGTTCATTGCCTTTTCTTGCCTCTGGGAATTTTTGTTTGTTTGTTTTTTCAGTCTCTCTCACAGCTGCAAAGTAGTGCCAGTAGTGTGCAAGGCCAGGTTGGATGAGGCTTTGAACAACCTGCTCCAGTGAAAGATGTCCCTGCCCAAGGCAGGGGGTTGGAACTGGATGATCTTTAAGGTCCTTTCCAACCCAAACCATTCTATGATGCTATGATTACCCTCTCTGTGCAATCTTAGGTGTAGTTCTCCTAAATGAAAATCCAGCTATCAGTTTTACAAGTAACTACTTAAACTGTTTATTGACATTTTCTCAAAGATGGAAGTGCATATACTGCTTTAAGAGTGAGAAGGACGTATCGGGTACCGCAGGAAATTCCAAGAAGCTTTCTGTGGGTTGAGAGCATGGCCACAGTGGGAGAAATGTGTGGAGTGGTAACTGTGTGGGATGGTTGGCTCTTTATCCATCAAGTCCTTCCCTGTCACCACAGGGATGGTCTTAGGCCCAGAGCTCTGCTTAGAAATTCCCAGGACTTGATCTAATCTTGAGTGCACATGAGAGGAGTGAGGACTGAAAGGCTGAGTTAGCAGGAAGGAGTTGGAGAATGAAGGTGCTAAGAGGAGCAAGGTAAAGGCTGCAACTGAGCCATGCTGTTTTACTGTACTTTTTTAATTACCTGCCACAATCCACTGCCTATCCCAGACATGTGCAGATTTCCATGATAAGCCTAAAGACCGCTGTAGGAAATACTTTTTTAACCCAAGTAGTTGGATTTATTTTTTTGAGCAGAAGGATTTCAGTTCAAAGTAAACCCTGTGATGTTAGGGGTGCTTATGGCTACTCCTGGAACACTTGAGTAATTTCTGGCCATTTCATTGTGACAATTGAGTAATTCGTGGTACAGTGTTTTACTTCCAGCTTTATGGTCTGCCTTTGCCACAGTTTTCAATCCCTTTCCTAGTCTTTAATCTACACTTCTTTTTAGCAGTTAGAAAACAAACTTGAAGCATCTTCTTTTACTCTAGTAGGAAGTATTTTTTTTTTACTCCTTGAGGAGACTGAGATAACTTTATGCACTTTTTCCCTTATTTTATTCCCAATTTTGCCTGTCTTGTTCCTTGATGGCTTTCATTCTTCGATCAATTCCACCAATTTTAATTGGAATTTTTTTTCCTGTCTTCTCTTGTGATAAAAAGATATTTTCAAGTAATCTCCTTCTTTAGGCCCAGTGGTGAAAGGGCTGTCTTTGGGAATTTGGACATCTATTTTCCATTAAAATGAATGGAATGAAGTGTTAGTGTCTAGCAGGGATTTGAACACCTTCGAGCTATTGTGAAGCAAGTATTCTTACATCTCTGAAAGTGAACTCTTGTTGTAGATAGGGATGGATAATGTTAAGCTTTGAGACCTGTGGATGGTGTTGTAACATGAATGTGGATAGAATCTGTAAGTCAGATTTTTGGGTTTTATTTGTCTTGCACATAACTTTTCTCAGAGGAGTAGCCTGTAGTTATGCCAAAGAACTTACAGCATCATTAAGTACCCAACACTAAAAATTCATAGCAATTGTTACATCTTGTCTGCTCCAGAAAATGATGTAATTTATCACTTATCTTCATATGTTGAAACAGAGGTCAGACTGAGTTGACTTTTAGCAGTATGGTGAACTGGTGCTTTTGTTCTCTGGTGGTTGACTTCTTGTGCTCCAAAATTACAGCTTTAATTTAGGATGTAAAAAGCTTGTAGTCTGCCTGACTGTGAGGTTCTAATTAAAGATTGCATTAGATGTGAGCTGACACTTGTTTGTTTCCAGTCAGTCTCCTAATACAAGAATTCTTGGATGTGTCAAGCAGTGTTGACTCTGAAGACTATTGTCAGTCATTTCAATGTAGAAACTATTTACTGCTTCACTGTTTTTTGGTTTTTTTGTTTTGTTTTTTTTTCTCAAGAAATAAGGCAGGAGAAAGAAGAGATAATAATGTCACATAGGCCTTCAGCATTGTCACATTTTGATACTTGGAGCTCAGAGTACTGTTTATGTTGAAACAGCAATATAGGAGAGTAATGCCCCATAAATTCTCTTCATTATAACCCTGTGGCTACTTTTCTCATACCTGCTTTAAAGATGCTTGCATGATCTGCACATGGTGCCTAAACAGGCAGTCTCAGCTCTCATGACTGAGAATAGCTGTGCTGCACCAGGTAACCATTAACAGTTTGCTCACAGTTTGCCCCCATAATCCCATATCTGAGAATCCCCAGTGAATTTTTATGGTACATTGCAGCTTTATTCTGGGAATCCCTAGGAATTTCAGTCTGAAACTCATTTGTTTACTCAGTTGGATGGATGTGTGATGTATAGCTCAATATTTATGTGGGGTTTCTATCAGACCTGATTTTCTTCCCTTGCTTGATGCCTGGCCCTCAAATGATTTCCTGAAGTGGTGAGAATTCCATGTAGCTGTAGCGGTACTACCTTTGTTTCTGAAACAGAAAGCATAAAGGTATATTGGCATTTATGGTTTTAACATCTGTGATATTATCACAGTGTGTTAAAAACAAATGTCGATGCATTCTGAGACTACAACAGAGACTACTTAAAGTCATATTTGTATCCTGATTCTTACCAATATTTTGTTGGCTTCAGGACAACTCAACAAATGGAACAGTAGGACAGCAAAGTACCAGTTAATATAAAGTTATCTTTGTTCCAACTTCTGTTTATTTTGCTGAGTTTTTTTTGTTGTATATTATCAAATGGTTTCACAATGTGACCTCTGACTTTGAAACAAAACAAATTAAGTGTTAGTTAGTACTGATTAGTGCAATGTTAACATTGATTCTTTATTTACTCAAAAATCAGGAAATTAACGTTCCTCTGACAAACTTAATTATGCCTAATTGCACAGATATTACAAAGGGGATCTCTCATTATATAATCATAGATAATCCTGGTAGCAATAAAAAAATCTTACAGTCCTAGCTAATATTTGCAAAGAAAGTTATAGAAGAGGAATCCTTTGACCATAAAATAGTATCTGACTTGGGCTAGTTACAAAACCTGACTGAAGAGTGGCATTGAAGTTGGTACACTTTGTTTCTATTATATCATTTTGAAAATATTATGTCACCTTGTTCTGTATGTTCTAGTTCTCTAATGAAAGGCCCTTTTGTTCAAACACAGGCAAAATAAAAGTGTTTTTTGTCTATAGGATACCAAAGCTCATTTCTGTCAGACTTACACCACCACTAACCTTGCTAGATCTTCCAATTTTTGACAGGTTTGATTGAGAGAAAGGTTCTTATCTCTGTTCTTGTGTAAAATAAGACCTTAATAAGAGGCTTAATTTTCAGTTACTACAACTTTTTGCTTTTAATTTCTTTGGCTTTAAATAACAAACTCTCATCTATTCCTTTCAAAATTAACTTCAATTAATACTTCAGGAAAAGAAATGCACCTCTAAATGTGTCCTTTAAAACAGCTGAGCAAACTGTGTTCACTATATCAAAAAATATTCTCCTTCAGGCTAAAACTAAAGGACAAATTGGACCCAGTCTAGTTTTTCTAATAGAGCTTAGCTTACATAAAGAAAAAAAAATAAAAGAAAAAGAAAAAAGAGACCAGGACATTCCTTTTCTTTGTTACATTTAGTGCATCTTGGTTCTTTATTCTTCAGCAAGATCTTTGATTAAATGTTTCAAAGGTGAAAAGTCCTGCCCATATACACATACAAAAATAATCCTGAGGTGGTCTACACATAATCAAGGTTTGTGAATGTGAGACTTCTTTACCTATAGTTGGTGGCACTGATTTTAGCAAAAAGGTTACATCATTACTTGTGTTTCCTGTGTGTTTGATACAAGGCTCAGCAGTTGTTTGCTGTTGGAGTGGGCTTCTGAGGCTATCAAAGATAAACCTTTGCTTGATGTTTTACTAATTTCCATTACTTTACTGAATGGCCTCACAATATTTAGTTAGTCCTGAAACAGAATCAGGCACTTTTTTGTACTCACAGCTCAGAGCCATGTGGCCTAAATGCCCTTAAGTCCCTGGGCTTTATGTTTTCTGTCAGCTGGCAGAGGGATTCTAGGGGTGCATATCCAGAAACCCTAAGCACAGGGACTTAGCAGGAATTTGGGCTAGCTGACACTGGATGCCATGGTGAAATGTGGGGCTGAACTGCTTCAAAGCAAGAAACAAGCCAAAAAGTTTTGAGTGAAAGTCCAGACTTTTCATTAACTTACAACTTCAGTTTGCCTGGTAAAAGCATTGGTTTAACCTTGCCTAGAATACATGGAGAAAAATCTTATAGAGGAACTTTCTCACTGTATGACTGTATTTGAGGAAAATCGTCATACATCCATTGAATGGATGTCATGGTGAAGTACTATTCATATTAGATTAATAATGCCACTTAGTATTGTTTCTTTCAAATATTACAGCATTATTGTACATACTATGATTTTTTTGTTTTGGTCATGCATCCTTAGCTTTAAGAAAATACGTAAAGAAATTTCTAGTTTTAATAATTGCATAAAAAAGCTTTAAAAATGCTACTGATCATAACAGAGATTCTAAAAAAAAATCCCTGACTTTTAAGACAATCACATTTTAGAACCTACTAAAGAGTTTTTGAATGCTTGCCATGTCAACACTCTTTGTTGTTTTTTTGGTAGAGAAGTTTTTGTCCACTTCATATATAGTCAATAAATGTTCACGTATGAAATTTCCATCTTCATACCTCTGATACACTTACATTACATTTTTGTTTTTATTTTTCCAGAAATGGCTATTCATTTGGGGGGCAGTATTCTCAGATGTGATATTCTAAACTAGGAGATAATTACCTCTTGAATGAGTAGCATCTTTGAAAATGCTGACATAAATATTTTCCAGGTAGAATGGATTCATGCTGATAGGCTTATGAAAATATTCAGTTGCACCCAGAGGGTAAAATAACAGCTTCCAAAATATTGCTAGTGATGTGTCTCACTTATTTCCCTCATCTAGATCAGATCTTCATTCATGATAAACTTAGTGCATCTCAACTGCTACAACAGTCACTAGAGTTGCAGAATTTTGTGTTGGTTTGTTGGCAGTTTTTTCCCCTACTATTTAAACAAGGTAAAAGTAGAAATGCTTGCCCCTTGAGCTTCAGAATTTTCACTTCTGAAATCATTATGACAACAATCAATAGTCTGCATGCTCCTTAACTTTCTGTGGCAAAAATAGAAATCTTTCCTGGTTATCCTGGTTATCTGGCAGAAGAGAGTGATGAATGTGCATCCTGATTTGTTTGTTACCAAAGCTCCTTTCTTGTGATAAAACTACTTTTTAGTATTTGTTGTTCAGTTTGGGATGGATTCAGTGTGGATTTTCATAAGTAATTCATCAAATTTCTACTCCTTAAATGTTGGCTGAACTGCTACATGTCTCTATACTGGAATTAGAGGTAACCTTTGGGAACTGTATAGTTATAGAATAGAGGGTGCACCCCCTACAACGCACTGGGCTATGTAATAAGATCTAACTTCATTGTAACTCCCCAGCTTGCATGAGGGCCTGGCATGTTAGCTCAATAGCTAAATTGGTCACTAATGGCCTGCCCATGTAAATAAAGGTAATATCCCAGCACCCTATAAGTGGAGAGGATGAACATATATGTATAGCCAAGGCTACAGATAACTGCACCTTGTTAGGAGTTAAATAATTGGAACACAGTCTACACAGAAAGCTAAATTAGCTTTCCAGGACAGAAAGCTAATAACACATGGGCATCCCAAGTTTATGTGCATGTATATCTAAAGGCTTTTTGTATGGTTTTGGTTTTTGAATTGGAAAGTGATATGTTGGTATGATACTGTCTTCTGGAGTTGATGAGGACTCTCAGTCCCTGTAGGTGGTGATTGATATACACCAGTGTTGATGAATATAAAAGCAAGGGATTTGCCTTGCTGGGACAAAAATTGTTAAGTTGTGAGATCTCGCTCTCACAATTTACTGATGTAGCAGTAACATTTGCCCAACACAGCATTAGAGAAATGTATGACATGGGATGATTATGCAACAGAAACACAATTTTGCAGCCTTAATGCAAGGTGGCCTAGGGGAACAGTCATTATGCAAAGTGTTCCTCCGCTGAAGTACAGGTAGTGCCATCACAAAGGAAAGTGGGTATTTGGTACACACTACTTGCACACAGATTTGCACAAATCTATTTAAACTGTTGGAGACATATCAGCTTTGCATATGGTTTATTATTCAGGACATTCTGAGATTAAAAAACAAAACCAAAACAAAACAAAACAACAATAGAAAAGCCAGTTCTGGTTCAGTAAATGCATCCCAGTCTTGTCAATCAGCTGGGCTGTCTGAGTGACTGATCCATAGAGGCAACATAGACTGAACTTCTGATCAGGAAAGACTAAAATCCCAATTTCACTTGCTGTTCTCAAAAGGGTGATTAACTTTTTCCTTTTTTTTCCGATCTGTAAAATGAGAATGACAGTAGTTTTGTTGCCAAAAGTTGTGAGATTTGATTTGTTTATGATTACATGCACCTGAAATATGGTATGATGGACCAAAGTTGCTATATTAAAGGAAAGCATTACTTATTTGGAGGTCTGGCACTAAGTAGTGATTGCTGAGAGGGAGAACAATTGAGATTCTTTGCATGTTGAAGGGCACCAGAAGTGCACTGTATTTCCTCTTTTCTGTCCTCAGCATCATCGCAAGTAAATCTGCAGGAGTAAAGAGCTTTGTGTGGTCCTTCTACGTTTTTCGTTGGCCCCTGCTGATGTAAATCAAACATACTGTCCTCCTGTTATCTTCAGGTTTAAAAACCCTATTTTTAATCATTTCATACAGGTATCTAATTTGAATCAGCCTGCCACACTGCAGGACTCTTGAGCTTTTTTAATTGGCATCTCTCTCATTACATTTGCAAAAAGTTGCAGAGACACTGCAGGACACCAGTAGAGACATGTGAATCACCAATCCTGTTGGGCTGGCAACAAGATGGTGTGATACACCAGGGGAGTTTCAGAGACCTGTGGATGTGGTTAAGGGGACAGAGTGGAAGCAATCAAGTTCAGACATGTTGCTGTGATTGTTTCTAGGTCCTGCCTATACCGTCTGAAACTAAACTGTCATGGAAGCTTGCCTGGGATTTTTCACAGTAGTAGGATGTTAAACCAGCCTGGTTTCTAGGAGCAGTTCCTGGGATTCTGGTAATGAAGAGCTCCCTGAAGGTTTTAATGGAAATGTTGTAGGGCAAATATGTGAAGTACATCAAAATCAGTGTTTTAGCCCATCAGAGAGATAGGCAAGGTACCCAACCAGTTCATGGAGTCAGTCTTACTTAAATTTCTTCAGCATTTGAAATCAACCCTTAAGTATCTGCTAAGAGGCTATTTTTTAATTTTTTTTTTTTCCTGAAGGAAGTAGTTCTTATCCTCAGACATGTTTACATGATGCTGTGACTCCTTTTCCAGTTTTGGCTGCCAACAAGATGTGTCTAAACTTAGCATGTTGGTGTGCCTGGAGACATTAAGTGGAGAGGAGAGACTAGAGCAGTCTAGAATATGTTATTTGGCACTGAAGTACCTTCCTTCCCTCTCAGTCCATCATCCAGAATCTTGTCATTTGCAGCAAAGTATTTCACAGTTCTGGTGAACACTCTGGTTTTCCCTATCTTCCCCTTACTACTGAAAATCAGGGCTCTGCAGCTCTCTGGCAGAACTGGAGACGGGTGCTCCAGCTGTACCAAACATGCCAATCTTTTACCTGCCTTTATGGTGCTAGTAATTTGGGTTTTTTTCATTCCTTTGGAGGCTTTGCTAGAGGGGTTAGGGCTCTTTTGCCTCCCTAATGAGAGTTGCTAGAAACTAACTCTGAACTGAGAAAACAAGTTTGCAGAAAAAGAAAGGCAGGAGTATCATCTACTGGGTAGACCAGCATTGCTTGTTCTTGCATTCAGGATGGATATTGCAGAATTTTACTAAGCCAGAGGGAGCTCTCTGTTCCAGCCTTTCCATGGGGTGATACCATGTGTGACCTAACCAAAATTTGGTGTCTGTGCTGTGGGAGATGTACGATGCTGGCACATGACAAGGCTTGCTTGCCTGTGCTGCATGACCAGGCTGTGTGACTGCCATGCAGGCCCTCTCCGTCACACAGCAGGTCTATGTCCAGTCCTGGGACAGAGCTGAAAGCTGCCATCAGCCACACCTTCTCCTGCTTCTTGCAAATGATTCAAGTGCATAGCCATTGACCTTCTCATATAATGGAGAGGAGGAACTGCAGGCCCACAGGAGTGTGGTATGCTAGTGAGCAAGCTTTCATTGAGCATTTTGAATCAAGCAAATGGGCAGTTTTATGTTGGCAAAACATTAAATCAGGATTCTCCATTCAAACCACACCACTCAGGATTTTTTAAAAAAATTGTTTAGATGGACTAAATGATTAATAAGACAATCCAGAATTGAGCCATTGATGGTTAGGATCTAAGTCTAAGAAAGACTTTCAGGCAAGGAACCAGTTGTGCAAATCACATCTTGTGGGTTTTTTCATTCAGGTCAAACATATATTTGGATTTTATTAAGATTATGGTTAATTTGATTAATTTCTGATTGAAAGCCAAAACTAGCTTAAGTTGGAATCTACTCCATATTTGCTTTCCAACAGTCCTGAGGTTTGAAAGTGTTTGGTTTAGTTCTATAGTTCTGTGAGTACACAAACCCCATGCAACTTTGGAATGTGTGGCTTTGGGTTCCAGTTTGGGTCTGGCCCTAAGCTTTGTTCTAAGTGTGTAGAACTGGGCTCAGTTCTAGTGTTCTTAAAGAGATTCAGACTTCCTCAAAACATGAGGAAATTTGGCCTGTTACCCAGTCTCAGATGCATATATGACATCTCTAGAAAGTTAAGAGAAAAGTTAAGGATCTAGGTGCCTTCCAACTTACAGGTTTTGAATCTGGATCAATTGCAAGTCTGAGCATTTTTCAAACTTTAGTGTTTCTGACTCAGTACACATTTCAATCTGACTGTCTTAAATTTGAAGGGTTCAAGTCTGTTTTTTTGTTGGTACATTTTAAATATCTCTAGATTTGTATGTGTAAGATTGGTAGGACAAAGGAATTAATGTTAGTTGGGGTCATACATTCCAGGCTGCTATGAACTTCTCACATCTGATATCCTCATTTTGGTGTAGACCTGGTTTTTAAATTTTAAATTTCAGAGACTATTCCTATTATTTGAACTGAATATGAGAATATGAAAACTTGTGATTTTCATCAGCTGGCTTTGATACAAGTCCCCTTGACAAAGTATTTATTTTTTTCCCATAATATTTGCCATCATAAAACTCTGACAGATGCCAGGCCGAGATGGGAAGACTCTTCACATATTTACAGTACCATCTACTCATGGAACTACAGTTGAGTCTGTTTTACAGATGGAAAAACTGAGGCAATGACTGCTCAATTGGTACTTACACAGCCAGATCGAGTTACCACAGTTAGAAGCAAAGTCTACAAATGCCCCTTCTGCTTTCCTGACCTTACATACCCTTCAATAAGGTGATTATGGTCATAAAGTCCAGAGAAGAAAATATGTAATATGACTAAACTTTTGTAATATATATTTAGAGTAACCTGGAAGCTGCCTCTGCATATGCCAGGTGTCTACGTAGCTAAATATTGCAGAAGGAGTTGAACTAAGTCATCTATTAGAGCTTTTTACTCTTCATATTTTACCCTAAGGTAAGAGAGGCTGTGTTTTGATGAAAAAACTAATGAAAATTAACCTTTTGAAATAAATTACTTAATCCTTCTGTATTTACTGTACATCTGGATAAAACCAGAATGTTTATAAGCGAAATACAAAAATGTGTACCAGTGAACAAAACTAATCGAATTCACCAGTCACCAGGCTGGTTAATATTATAAAGACTCTGTGAATCATGAATATCTAGCCAGCCTGAGGGTACAAATCCATGAATCTAGGAAGTTTACCTGTCTCTTTTAGTCAGCAGGCTCTCCCTTTTCCATCACTACAATTTAGGCATATATTGCCTAATAATAAATGTGATAATAAAAATGTAGTTTGGGAAGCAGGATGTTGTAATAGAGCTTTAGATCAAAAGTAAGATTCATTTTACTTAATTTAGCCAACTACAAGCTAGCTGCTTAGCCTAATCTAGTTGTGTAGGCTCCCTCTTTAGTGGGGAGACAGAGAAAGCTGGGATGAATTGCGTTTGGGAGGTGCCTGTCTCTCCACTGACAATAGAGGGAGCCTACTCAACTGGCTTAGGCAGGATACTTAACTTTTAGGTGGGTATGAGTTACTTCAGGAAAAGTCTGATTTGCTTCAGGAGATTTGAATTCTCATTTGTTTTCCTACTGATTTACAGCATAACCTTGGTAATATCACTTAATTTTTTTTTTTTTTGGACCTAGTATCTCCATCTAAAAAATACCCTATGGATAAAGTTCTTGGGGAACATTTTCCAAGGATGAAATACAGGTGCAAAATTTTTTTTCCCTGATTTTCCTATTTTGACATGTCTGTAGTTGTCATTAAAATAAATAGAATTTTTGTGACAGTGTAAGTTTATGCGTGATAAGAAGCAGAGCTGAGTGAGAATTATTTTAGAAGCAGCATACATCTTCAGATGTGACAGAATATTGTAAAAATAAAAATATAGTAAATGGTTACATGTATTGTTTCTCCTATCTTTGGTTCTCCGTCGCACCTTCTAACACCCGTCCGTCCTCTCTCCTCCCCCCAGCAAAAATATATAGGGAGTGGGGAGAACATTCTTCAGATTAGACCTGTATTTTAAATAACCTTGGCCTGTTTGCAACTGGGAAAATGTTTTTTTACTTGAGAGATTTATTTCTGTCCTTGTAACACCATGTACTATATGCATTGCACCTGTTCAGACATAAGCACAGCACATTATTATAGCTGTAGGGGCAGAAGCTTCCCAATATATATTTTTTGAAAGGAGAGAATGCTAGGGAGAATAGCCCTCTCTTTTCAATTGTTTACCGAGCAGTCTCTTAGGAAGACTTCTTCCTCATCTAGATCAATTTTCCCTGCTCCCCTATTGTCTGGGGAAACCTATCTCCAGGAGCGTCTTTCTTGAAAGATCTCATGACTTTAAAATCATCAGTGGGCTTTGTGTAGTCTGCCTGTCAAAAGAGATATGTTTACACCTTCCCTGCATGTGTTAGAGCTATAAGGTTACGGAGCAGAATGGCTGATACGTTTCGGCGCTCCATGCTAATATGCACAAAAAATGTATTTATGATAATCATATGGACTGTCTGAAACAATGCATTCCAACATCCTGTAACATAAATAAGAAAGGTGGAGCCAGCCGGCACCGAAGTGTTTATTTGCCAGCAATCCCGCTCAGCCCCGTATACCTTTGCTACGCCGCCTCAGCCTGGCAGTATTGAACCTGTTGCTGCATTAGCCGAGTTGTATTTTGCTAGATAGGGGAAGGAGGGTTGTCTGCTGTCTGGGAGGAGGGCTTTGTCTGTGTGCGCCTTTCTCTCTCTCCCTCTCTCGCTCTCCCTGTCTCTCGCACTCTCGCTCGCTCTCGCTCGCTCTCTCTCGCTCGCTCTCCCTTTCCCGTCTCTGTGGTTTGTAAGGTAGGTTGCAGTGTGTGTATATACACAACATCAAGAGCAGGAAAATGGACTCATTAGGGAGGCAGGCAGTCATTACCACTCACACTGTACTTCCAGGGAGACAGCGACTATGAGGAGACAAACTGAGGACTGGGGAACAAGGTAGGCCAGTCAACTTTTATAAAACATAAAAGAATAAAGCCTCTGCTCTCCTTAAACCACCACCAGTTCTTTATTTCCCCCCCCCCCGCCCCCCCTCGATTTTTAATTTAGAGATGTAAGTTTGCCAGACCAATTTGCTAGCTTAAAATTCGGAACATCTATAGAAGGCCTTACCCTCTGCAAATGTCCCCCCCCCCCCCCCCCATTTTTTATATTGGTGGCCTGCTTTG